>NC_046163.1:88733010-88750312 GCF_011064425.1 Rattus rattus | reverse complement strand
TTGAGGTTGAGGATAGTTTAGCTATCCTGGTTTTGTTATTCCAGATGAATTTGCAAATTGTTCTGTCTAACTCTTTGAAGAATTTGGATTGGTATTTAGTAGATTTTCTATGACCACTTTTTTGTACATTTCTAGAAACAGCAAATGATGAGCTATGGATGGTAGTTTTTTATGGAAAAAGGAAGCCAGGGACAAGTTAGCTATTAAAGTGAATCTATAGATATATTAAAAGAAATAAATAAGTCATTGTTGTTGTCAGTGTTTTATGATTTGATCGTAGTCACTTTGTATGATTTTCCATTACTAAATTTGACTTTTTTTTTTAAACAGAGAAGTCAAATCTACAAATTTTGTAATGTGATATTCATCGTCTTTCAGGTTATTTATTTAATATAATTTATGAAAAATGTGGGTATTATTCCAAAGATGACTAATACCTTGACAAGGCCAAGGGACTCACAAGTTAATAATTAACCATTATTTATGACAGTTAATGTGAGGATGCCACTACAAGAGAGTAGCACTTGAGGTAGTAGATTGAGTAAAGCCGGTTTTCCTTCCAAATAATGAGATTCTGAAGAAAACAAATTATTCAGATCTAGATGCAATTACATCTCTACCTAACATCTTGCTTGAAGCAATGATATTTTCCCCAGTGATATTTTGCCAGGGTGGTTCAACGTAGGGCAAGAATTTCCTGGGTCGCCTATGTCTCAAGATATCAAGTGACATTGTTGGTTTATCTGGTTTCCAGTTTAGACATATTAGATCATTAACTCTTGCCTTCATTGTCATCATTTGTTGTTTCTTGATAGTGCACATGTTGATATATACACTTCTGTGTAAAAGCATGAAACTGGCATGTAGAGTTTTATTCTATTACTTTATTTCATAATAGGGCAATTATCTTTTAAAAATTTTTTTTTTACTTTTTGAGAATTTATTACATGCATACTGTCTTCACAAATTTTCCATACCTTTTCTTTCCCTTACCAACCTTTTCCCTGATCTTCAAAATCTCTTTCAAGTTATGTACATAATCTGATGACTCCTTCTGATATTGGTTTGTGTGTGTGTGTGTGTGTGTGTGTGTGTGTGTGTGTGTGTATTTTGGGTTTATGGCTTACTACTCTAGATTGGATAATTGTCAGAAGACTCTTCCTCAATGAAAACGCCCTCTCAGCAGGCATTTATTGTCCAAAGCCCTTCATCTTAGAGATGAGCCTTTTGAGACCTTCTCCATTCATAGTCATACCAACTGACATTATCATTATGTGATTTGAAGCTTCCCTGTCATCTTGTGTAGAAAATACTATCTCTTAACAGATATCCTTGTTCTCTGGCTATGACAATCGTACCTTCCTGTCTTGCATTATGTTTTATTAGACTTCAGCATAGTTGTTATGTGGTAAATGTATTATCTTGGGATTATATTAACCCCAATGTTTGGTTTTCAGTTCATATTTGCCAGGGGTTGGTTTATTTAATAATTTTCATCTGGTGAGGAAAGAAGTTTTTTTGAGGATGGATGAAGGTTATATTTATCTGTATATATATATATATATATATATATATATGATAAATATTTAGAATATATTTAGAAATTATTCTGGTTTAGGAAAGGAACAGTAGTACACAGGTATTTCTCTATGGTCAATGACCTCATCAGTCATATATATTTTGCTGGGTTGACATAAATTTATTCCCACTGAATTGACCTTAACTCCACTTGGAGAGCTGTTGGTTACTTCCATGATACAGTGCCACTATTTTACCATTGGGAATACCATATTGGAAATTATGGTGAGCTGGTCACTGTGGCCATTCACTATACAGCTGGGTAAGTCTCATGATTGTTTCCCAACCAAGTTTCATGGTGCTTCTAGATGCTAATAGAACTAATAAAATTCCAGATCAATTATTACTCAATTTCTACAAATCCTATGTGTTACTTTTAGCAATAATGTCTCCCAACCTTATTCATTGATGAAGAATCTCTTGAAATTGTCTACAGTCCCTGGATACTACAAGTTTGACTATATGGGTTGCTGGGGAGAAACTTTTATTTTTCTTCACCAACAGTGAAATTACTTGTGAGCCTTTTGCAGCTATTAGGAATTTATGTGGATTCTGGTGATGTGAACTCTGATTCTTATGATTGTGAATAGTCAAGCAATCATTTCAGCTATTGGATCGTGTTCAAAGCCTTTCATGTTAACTAACACACATTTCTTCTTCCTAGTAGTTTTTAAGAAATCTGTTTGCACATTAATTATTTAATTATTTAATTTCAATTGAGATAAACTGAAAAATTAAAACATTCAAATTCATTGATTTCTGTTTAAATTGTTTTTAATCTTTTTAATCTATGATATAGTATCTGCCTTTCTAGTTTCTTTGGGTAAAAGTTTAGATTATTGATATCAGTTAGTTTCTTTTTCATTACAGTATATAAGTTGAACACTATTTTTTTCTTTCTGAACATGGCTTTTTATGACGAAGTACAAACTTAACAATTGTTTTTTTGTAACTCGGTTCATAAAATATTTTCTCCTATGATTACTTCTTTAACCCTCACAGTATTGTAAAGCATATTGTACATTATTTTTCTCTTTTAAAGTCTCGAGCTTTCTTTAAGTTATTGGTTTCTAACTTAACTCCATTTAAACTTGAAAATAGCTGTTATATGGTGTCTATTCTTTTAGGTATTGTGAAATGTATTTATGGCTCAGCATGTAAATTATATCGATAGTGTTTCAAATAAGTTTGAAAACACTGTGTATCCTACTTTTGAGGAATATCAATTACATCTAGCACATGGTGGTATATTGATTTCCCATGTACCCCCTTTCAATTTCAATGTGAAAAATCTTTCCATTTCTTTTTTGTTTGTTTGTTTGTTTGTTTGTTTTTTGTTTTGTTTTTTTTTTGTTTGTTTTTCTTTTTTTTTTTTCGGAGCTGGGGACCGAACCCAGGGCCTTGTGCTTGCTAGGCAAGTGCTCTACCACTGAGCTAAATCTCCAACCCTATCTTTCCATTTCTAAGACAACATTTGACATTCCTAACTATAAAATTAAATTATTCTATTTTATATCCTTCCAATCTTTTCAGAGGTTTGCTTCATATTATGACACTTTCTTTAATATGTATGCATTATGTGATCTTTCTGCTACTTAGGAAATTGGACATGCCTTATTCCAGGTTTTACTTTTTTGCTATGAATTCTGATATGGCTAAAGTTAATTGAAAAGCTGCATGTGATTATATAAAACTTTAATTCTAATATTCTGGAAGCAAGTGCAGGCAGCTAGTGTACAAGGTGAGTTCTAAGACAGCCAGTAATATCCTTTTTCAAAAAATGATGAAAGTAATATTTAACAGTAATAATAACACTTTATTGTTTCATTATGGTATATTTTACTCTTAATATTTGATTTTAGCAGATTTGAATCTCTATATTTTAAGATTTCTGAAATTACTTAGGACTCCCTTGCTAGAAGCCATAATAGGACAAGCTGAATACTAGCAGGTGATCTTCCTGAGATGATCTGTCTTGGATTACGACATAATCTGTGACAGATTTGGTCTTATTTCAGAAGACCACAAGAGAATTCATTTTAGGAAAGATTCCTGCTATTAATATGCTTTTCCTGTTATTATTAAACATATACAACAATCACTAAGTAATAGCCCTCTGCTCTGCAGCAGATCTCTGCAGATTTAAAAAGATGTATGGTCTTGTAGTAATGTTATGCAAATAGTTGACTTCTTAAGTCTTAATGGTGATCCCACAAATATGCCTAAACTTATATCAATGATTATTAAGCTTTTTTAGAGTGGGACTGCTAGTACATTTTTCCCTGATAGTCTTAACAATAATCAGAATTCTGCCAGTCTCCCAAGTGTCACCAGATAATTGCTCTTAGTTACGTTCTCCTTTTCAGAGCACATTCCAAGAGATTGGAAAACAATTAACCAAATGTTTTAAAAACGGAACAAATGATTTATTATAGGTGTTAGGAGAGAAGATAAAATGTTGATTGTGTTTATCTAGACAAAACTTCATTAATAACTTACAGTTCTCAACTTATAATGAACCTGTGGAGCTGTAACAAGTGGTGGATGTTTAGCCAGATAATTATTCTTAATGGATATGCATATA
Organism: Rattus rattus; assembly: GCF_011064425.1. Taxonomy (NCBI): domain Eukaryota; kingdom Metazoa; phylum Chordata; class Mammalia; order Rodentia; family Muridae; genus Rattus; species Rattus rattus. The sequence goes on along the minus strand of NC_046163.1, from coordinate 88,746,150 downwards.
AACATCCTCTGTGGTAATCTTCTATTTCAATTTATGATTTGATATTTTTTGTGTGTGAACATGTGATGACATTTTTAATGTGGCCATGTACTCTGAAAGATGTATAACTACTAAGGACAAAAAGATGTGAAGAAGATACAGAAGAATTTTTTTTCCCTTAGAAGAAATTTTTCTTTGTCCCTGCCTAGAAGAAATTCTCCCTTATTAGATTTTTTTCTCTTTTCCAACTTAAGAGGAATTTTTTCCTTTCACTACTTAGGATCTTTCTGTTTTTCCCCTTAAATAGCTTTCATAGGAAACATTTTGAAACTTAGTAATAAATTCTATAATCTCTTTCCTAGATGTCCCTTCTTCTTCCTGCGACCTGACTAGCAGTTGAAAGTTAGAGCTGTACAGTTTCTGCTGAGATTGAGCAAATGCCATATTACTTAATCCTCCCCTGTTATGCTATAGGTGTTAGTCGCCTAAGCCAGCAACTTTTTAACCTGGGAAAGAGTAAATAAATAAATAAATAAATAAATAAATAAATAAATAAATAAAGCACAAAGAAAATATAAGTTAATATAATATGTATAATATCTCTCTTAATGTGTATGCAATACTTTACTTAGGATGCTTTTTTCTACCCATATAACTTAGAATTTCATGATATCCATCTTTTCAATGCATAAGTAATAATCTGTTGTGTAAATACATCACATTTCAAAAAATCAATCAATTTATTTTTGTTGGTGGACACAAGTATGGTTTTCAATTTCTAGGTCTTATAAAAAAGCAGTAAAGAACTGTCTCTATAGGAAATGTCTCTATAATAGTATAAAGATGACATTTGTGTATCATGAGTCCTTTGTGGATAGCTGGATTTTGAGGTAGATAAATTAATATATTCAGGTTGAGCCACCACAGTCATTTTTCAAAGTGGCTGCATAAGTTTGCATTCCCACCGTCAATGGATGAGTATTTTTCTTATCCCACTACCTCTCCAGTTTTAGCTCTTACTTGTTTTGTAAATATTTGTCATTCTGAATGGTGTAAGATGTCATCTCAAAATAATTTTTATTTATATTTCCCCAGTGACTAAAGATTTAACATTTCTTTGCATGTTTCTATGTTGTTTGATTTTCCTCATTTAAGAAATCTGTTTACATTTGTAACATTTTAAAGAGATAGTTTAGTTTTTTATTCATAATTTTTATTTCTTTATATTTTTTTATATTAGCCTTCCTTAACATGAATAGTTGATTAAAAAATCTTTCCCATTCTTTGGCTGACACGTTATTCAAATAATGGAATCCGTTGCTGTGAAGAAAGAAGTTTCTCAGTTTCATGAGGTTGCAGTTTTTAACTGTCAATCTTAATTCTTTTGCACATTTTTCTGTTCAAAATGATTTTTCTTTTGTCAATGAGTTCAAAGATTCTCCCAAATTTCTCTTGTATCATAGTCGATATATTTGGTTTTATATTGAGGTCGTTGATCTTTTTGAAGTTGAGACTGTCTGGATGATGCATATGGGTCCACTTGTATTATTTTGCATGCAGCCATTTGAATAGCACCATTTCTTGAAGATGTTTATTCTCCAATGTGTGGTTTAATAGAATATTTATAAAACTAATTCTATATAGGTGTCCAGATTTATTTCTGTGTTATCAATTTCATTTCACTTATCAATGAGTCTGTTTTGTTTCAATACCATGATGTCTTAGTTACTGAAGAGCAATTGTATAAATTGAACTTAGGGATAGTGATACATCCCAAAGAGATAAATCTTTTATTATTTAAGATTGGTTTCACTATGCAAATGTTTAACATAAAGAATTATGCTTGTTTTTTTTAATGGAGAATGTGTTGAATTGGTAGATTACTTTTGATAAGGCAGTAATTTTTACTATGTTAATTCTAGAATTCGTGAGGACAAAGGATCTTTCTATATTCTGATAGTTTTTGTTTCTGGATTGGGTTTGTTGTTGTTGTTGTTGTTGTTGTTGTTCTTCTTCTTCTTCTTCTTCTTCTCCTCCTCCTCCTCCTCCTCCTCCTCCTCCTCCTTCTCCTCCTCCTACTCCTCCTCCTCCTCCTCCTCCTCCTCCTCCTCCTTCTTCTTCTTTTGTTGCTGTTGTTCAATAGCTGTAAATTCTTATCATGCAAATCTTTCACTTGTTTGGTTAGCATTATTCATAGGTAACTTATATTATTTGAGCCTATTATGAAAGATATTTCCCTGATTTCTTTCTCAGTCTTTTTATTATTTGGATATAGGATGGTTACTCATTTATTGTGAGCTAAATTTTTACTCAACTTCTTTGCTAAACATACTTACTTCTCATTAGTACAAGTTTCCTTACAGAATTTTAGGGTTACTTATATAAGCTATTAAATCATCAGCAAAAAAGACAAATTAAATTGTCTTTTAAATATATATCCCCTTCATCCCCTATAGTTGCTTTATTCGTCTAGATAAGACTTCTAGCACTATATTGAATAGATACAGTGAGGGTAGACAGCATTTTCCTAAATGTTCTTGATCATAATGGAAGTCATTGAATGTCTTTCGAGTTAAATTGCTGTTGGTTATGAGAATGCTGTGAACTGCCTTCATTTTGTTGAGATGTGGGCTTTGTATCGCTAATGTTTCTATGACTTTAATCATAAAGTTGTGTTAGATTTTGTTAAAAGCATTTTCTCCATCTAATAAGATGTGTTTTCAGTCTTCATATTTGTTTTATGGAGAATTACATTTATCTCTTTACATATGTTGAATTATATCACATCTCTCTAATGAAGCAAATTTAAACATTGGGGAGGATATGTTTGATATATTCTTGAATTGTATTTACACATATTTTATTGCGAATTTTCATATCTCCATTGATAGGGGAAATTGGACTGCAATTCTCTTTTGTTACTAGGTACTTACAAGGTTTGCAATCATGATAACTGTAGTCTTGTGACAGAAGTTGGGCAATGCTTATTGTTCTTGCTGCTGTTAACATTTGTGAAACAATATGACGAATATTCACATTAATTCTTCTTTGTATGTAAAATAGAATTCTTCTCTTAAAGCATGACCTTGGGCTTTTTTGACTGTAAGACTTTTAGTGATTGCTTCTGTTTCATGAGAGACTATAAGACATGCTTACATTTTCCATGTAATGCTAACTTAAGTTTGGTAAGTTGTACCTTTCAAAAAATTTTTCTTGTTCTTTGATTTTCCAATTTGGAAAATCTAGTTTTCTAAAGTATGTCTGCATGATAATTTCAATTTTATCAGTCTCTGTTACTATGGTTATTATGTACACTGTTTCATTTCTGCTCTCATTATTTTAGATATTTTCTCTTTGCTTTTTACATAATTTGAATAATTGTTTGTTTTATCAATATTCTCAAATAAGCAACGCTTTCATTGAATTTTTAAAGTATAATTATTTATTTTACTTATTCAGTTCACATCCAGCTCACTGTCCTTGTCTCAGGGTTCATCCCTTCTTCAATCCTTCCCCCATCTCTGCAGGGAGAAAAAATGGAGAAGAGCCTGAGGTACGGCAGTTCCAGGGACAAATCAAAGTTTGCCAGCTCAAGTGGAAGGTCCAAGGCTTGAAACTATTACTGAGGCTATAGAGTGATGACAAAAAGGGACCTATCATGACTGACCCCTGAAAAACCAAAGAAGCAGCGGAAGAGTCAGATACAGATATTTATACCCAACCAATACAAAGGGGCTGGTGACCCATGCAGTTGAAGTAGGGAAAAGCTGAAAGAAGCTGAGGAGGAGGGCAACTTTGTAAGAGGACCAGCAGTCTTCTTCTGGATGGTATCAATTAAACTGGATTCCGACATCGCTCAGATGATTGATCACAAACCAGGCACCATACATCAGCTGATATGCACCCCCCAACACATATAGAGCAGAGGACTATGGGGTCTCGGTTCAATCAGAGAAGACAAACATAACCCTCAAGAGACTGAAATTCCCAGGGTATGGGGAAGTCTAGTGAGGGGAGGGTGGGTAGGTGGGGACATCCTAGTGGAGACTGGGGGTGGTAGGAAGAGGTATGGGATGTGGAACACTCAGAGGGTAGATCAGGAAGGGGATTAAATGTGGAGTGTAAAAATAAAGAAAAAAGAAAAGAAAAGAAAACATTAACTGCCTGCACTTGGAACTGATCTGAACCAGTCACATAGCTCCCTTTACCTAATTCCCATTTGGGAGAGAGCTGAACTCCCAAAAGTGCTCACAAACCTGAGACCACAGGACAGACAGTCACTTCTGCCCACTTCTGCCCACATCTGTGGTCCTAGAGGAAATTGCATAGTGCCTCTGGACACAAGAATATAGGGGCAGTCAGCATCAGGAACCTGCTGATTTCCAACTGGCCCTGGAACAGAACAGAATGGGTCACACAGCTCCCTGCACCCAAATCCTGTGGAGGAGAAAGCTAGACCCTCAGAAGTGCAGTCACCCTTGAAAACTCAGAGGAGACAATGACTTTCTGCCCACATTCCTGACCTGAGAGAAAATTACCTACTGCCATCTGTGCCCCCTGGGCATGGGGACCTAGGAGAGGACACGAGAAGGACCCTTCTGGTTTCTGTCTGCACCGACAGCTGAAAGCCAGTTGCCAGGAGCATCTACATACATGAAAGAATAGGTAAAACCAAATTTTCTGCTTCAAATGACCTGCATGGTGGACTCAGGACACACAAGGACAGCTGTCATGTGGGACAAAACACTTCCAGGTTCTGACTATGCCCAGAAATGAAATGAAATGTTAGCACAGCTCCAGCACCCAAAACTCATGGGTGAGATAGTCGATCTCCCAGAAGAACAGACAATCCTGAGAATGCAGGACAGACCGCCACTTCTGCTCACTTCTGCTCACATTTCAGGCACCAAGAGTATAATGTAAGAGTAAAATGTATAGTACCTCTGGATACAGGAATAGAGAAGTAGTAAGCAGCAGGAACCTGCTGGTTTCTACCTGCACCCTGAACTTAACTGAAACAGTCATATAGTTTGCTGCACCCAAATCCCCTGGGGAAGAGAGCTGGACCCCCAGAAGTACAGACACTCCTGAGAACTCAGAGGTGACAACTACTTTTTGACTACATTTCTGACCCAAGTGGAAATCATCTAGTGCCATCTGTGCCTCCTGGGCACAAGGACTTAGGAGCAGTCAGGGCAGGACCCTTCAGGTTTCTGCCTGTGTGGAGAGCTGAAAGTCAATAGGCAGAAGTGCTTACACATCTGAGAGCAGAGCTCTCTGTTCCCAGATTCTGCTAAAAGAAAACAGGTCTAAAGGAGTGCTGACACACAGGCTACCAGGAAGGTTAAGCCACTGTCAGAGACAGCAAGACAAGCTTACAACAGAAACAACCTGATGTCAAGAGGCAAGTGCAGGAACCTAAGCAAAAGAAATCAAGACTACTTGGCATCATTAGAGTCCAGTTCTCCCAATAAAGCAAATACTGGATATCCAAACACACTGAAAAAAGGTTTAGATTTAAAATCACATTTTATCATGATGATATAGGACGTTGAGAAGGACATAAATGAATCCCTTAAAGAAATATGGGGTAACACAGGTAAACAAATAGAAACTCTTAAAGAGGAAACACAAATATCCCTTAAAGAGTTACAGGGAAACAGAACCAAACAGGTGAAGGAATTGAACAAAACTGTCCAGAATTTAAAAATGGAAATAGAGGTAATAAAGAAAACACAAAATGAGACAATCCTGGAGATAGAAAACATAGGGAAGAGATCAAGAGCCATAGACACAAGTATCACCAACAGAATGCAAGAGATAGAAGAGAGAATCTGAGGGGCAGAAAATACCATAGAAAACATTGACATAAACATCAGATGTAATGTAAAATGCAGAAAGCTCCTGGCAGAAAATATCCAGGACATAATGAGAAGATCAAACCTAAGGATAATAGGTTTAGAAGAGAGTGAAGACTTCTAACTTAAAGGGTCAGTAAATATCTTCAACAAAATTGTAGAAGAAAACTTCCCTAACCTAAAGAAAAAAGATGCTGGCAAACATACAAGAAGCCTACAGAACTCCAAATAGATTAAAGCAGAAAAGAAATTCCCCCTGTCACATAATAGTCAAAACACCAAACATACAAAACAAAGAGAATATTAAAAGTGGTAAAAAAAAATCAAGAAACATAAAAAAGGCAGACCTATAAGAATTAGACCAGACTTCTCATCAGAGACTAGGAAAGTCAGAAGATCCTGGGAAGATGTCACACAGATCCTAAGATAACACAAATGACAGCCCAGGGTACTATATTTAGCAATTAACATAGATGGAAAAACAAAGATATTCCATGACATAACCAAACTTACAAAACATCTTTCCACAAATCCAGCCCTACAATGGATAGATGAAAAACTCCAACACAAGGAGGGAAACTACGCTCTAGACAAAGCAGGAAAGTAATAACATTGCAACGAAACCAAAAGAAGTGAGACACACAAACATAATGCCACTTTACCAACAAAACCAACAGGAAACAACAATCACTATTCCTTAATATCTGTTAACATCAATGGTCAGAATTCCCCCAAAAAAAGACATAGACTAACAGACTGGATAGTTAAAGAGGACCCAGAATATTGCTGCTTAAGGAACACACCTCAGATACAAAGACAGACACTACCTCAGAGTAAAAGTCTGGAAAACAACTTTCCAAACAAATGGTTCAAAGAAACAAGCTGGAGTAGCCATACTAATGTCGAATAAAATCAACATTCTTCAAAAGTCATCAAAAAAGATAAGAAAGGACACTTCATATTCATCAAAAGAAAAAAATCCACCAAGATGAACTCTCAATACTAAATATCTGTGTTCCAAAGGCAAGGGCACCTATATTCATAAAAGAAACTTACTAAACCTCAAATCACACATTGCATGTCACACAATAATAGTTGACTTAAACAACTCACTCTCATTAATGAACAGATCATGGAAACAGTGATTAAACAGACATAGAGAAGGTTACAGAAGTTATGAACCAAATAGACTTAACCAACATTTCTACAACATTTCATCATAAAACAAAAGGATATACCTTCTTCTCAGCACTTCATGGTACCTACTTCCAATTTGACTAGAAAGTAAACCACAAAACAGGCCTCAAAAGATACAGGAAGATAGAAATGATTCCATGCATCCGATCAGATACCCATGGACTTAGGCTGGTATTCAATAACAGAAAAAAAAAGCCCACATATACATGGAAATTGACCAATGCTTTTCTCAATGATAAATTGGTCGAGGAAGAAATAAAGAAAGAAACTAAAGAACATTTTAGAATTTAATGAAAATGAAGGCACAACATACTCAAACCTATTGGACACAATGGAAGGAGTGCTAAGAGGAAAATTCATAGATCTGAGTGCCTCCAAAAAGAAATAGGAGAGAGCATTCCCTTAGCAGCTTGACAGCACACCTAAAAGTTCTAGAATAAAGAAAAGCAAACACTACCAAGAGGAATATTAGTCAGGAAAAAAATCAAAGTCAGGGCTGAAATCAACCAAATAGAAACAAAAAGGACTATACAAAGAATCAACAAAACCAGGATTTGGCTCTTTGAGAAAATCAACAATATAGATAAACCATTTGACAGACTAACCAGAGGGCACAGAAAGTGAATCCAAATTAACAAAATCAGAAGTGAAAAGGGAGACATAACAACAGAATCTGAGGAAATTCAAAGATCATCAGATCCTACTGCATAAGCTTATATTCAACAAAACTGGAAAATCTGGAGTTTTCTAGATAAATACGAGCTATCAACATCAAATCAGGATCAGACAAATGACCTAAATAGCCTCATAAATCTTAAAGTAATTGAAGAAGTTATTAAAAGTCTGCCAAACAAAGAGAGCCCAGGACCAGATGGGTCTAGTAAGGAATTCTAGCAGACCTTCAAAGACGACCTCATACCAACACTGTCCAAATTATTCTACAAAATAGAAAGTGATGGATCACTCCCAAATTCCTTCTATGAAGACACAATTACACTTATACCAAACCACATGAACAGCCAACAAAGAACAAGAACTTCAGACCAATTTCCCTTTAAATATTGATGCAAAATTATTCAATATAATTCTTGTAAACTGAATCAAAGAAAATATCAAAACAATCATCCATCATGATCATACATGTATCATCCAAGGGACGAAGGCATGGCTCAACATGTGGAAATCCATCAATATAATCCACTATGTAAACAAACTAAAAGAAGAAAAACCAACACAAACATTTCTGTGGATGCTAAGAAAGCATTTGACTAGATTCAACACCCCTTCAGGTTAAAAGTCTTGGAAAGATGAGGAACTCAAAACCCATACCACAACATAGTAAAAGCAATATACAGCAAACCAGTAGCTAACATTAAAATAAATGCAGAGAAACTTGAAGCAATCCCACAAAAATCAGGGACTAGACAAGGCTGCACACTGTTGCCCTGCTTATTCCATATAGTACTTGAAATCTTAGCCAGAGCACTCAGACAACAAAAGGAGGTCAAAGGGATACAAATTGGAAAGGACAATGTCAAAATATCAATGTGTGCAGATGATATGATAGTATACTTAAGTGACCCCAAAATTACACTAGCAAAATACTAAGCCTGATAAACAACCTCAGCAAAGTGGCTGGGTATAGAATCAACTCAAACAAATCAGTAGCCTTCCTCTACTCATAGGATAAACAGGCTAAGAACACAGGGAAATGACACCCTTCTCAATGATCCCAAATAATATAAAATACCTCAGTGTGACTCTACCCAAGCAAGTAAAAGATCTGCAAAACAAGAACTTCAAGTCTCTGAAGAAAGAAATTGAAGATCTCAAAAGATATAAGGACCTGCAATCCTCATGGATTGGCAAGATTAATATAGTAAAAATGGCCATTTTGCTAAAAGCAATTTACAGATTCAATACAACTGCTATAAAATTTCCAACTCTTTTCTTCATAAAGTTAGAAAGAACAATTTTAAAATTCATTTGGAATAACAAAAACCCAGGATAGTGAAAACTACACTCAATAAAAGAACTTCTGGGGGAATCACCATCCCTGCCCTTAAGCAGTATTAGAGAGCAATAGTGACAAAAACTGTATGTTCTTGATGCAGAGAAGGCAAGTAGAAGAGTGAAATAGAATGGAAGACCCAGAAATGAATCCACACACCTGTGGTCACTTGATCTTTGACAAAGGAGCTAAAACCATTCAATGGAAAAAAGAAAGCATTTTCAACAAATGGTGCTGCTTTATCTGGAGGTCAGCATGTAGAGAAATGAAAATCGACCCATTCTTATTGCCCGGTAAAACACTTAAGTGCAAGTGGATCAAAGACCTCCACATCAAACCAGATACATTCAGACTAGTAGGAGAAAAAGTGGGGAAGAACCTTGAACACATGGGCAATGGGGAATGTTTTCATGAATGGAACATCGAAGGCTTATGCTCTAAGTTCAAGAATGAACAAATTGGACCTCACAAAACTGCAAAGCTTCTGTAAGGCAAAAGATACTGTCATTAGGACAGAACGGCAACCAACAAATTGGGAAAAGATCTTTACTAATACTACATCTGATGGAGAGCTTATATCCAAAATATACAAAGAATTCAAGAAGTTAGACTCCAGAGAGCCAAATAACCCTATTAAAAATGGGAGTACAGAGATAAACAAAGAATTTCACCTGAGGAATATTGAATGGCTGAGAAGTACCTAAAGAAATGCTCAATATCCTTAGTCATCAGGGAAATGCAAATCAAAACAACCCTGAGATTCCACCTAACAGCAGTCAGAATGGCTAAGATCAAAAACTCAGGTTATAACAGATGCTGGTGAGGATGTGGAGAAAGAGGAACACTCCTCCATTTTTGTTGGGACTGCAAACTGGTAAAACCACTCTGGAAATCAGTCTGGAGGTTTCTCAGAAAATTGCACATTGTACCAGCTGAGGACCCAGCTATACCTCTCCTTGGCATATACCCAAAAGATGATCCAACATACAGCAAAGACACATGCTCCACTGGTGTTTCTAGCAGCTTTCTTTAAAATAGCCAGAAGCTGGAAAGAACCCAGATCCCCTTCAACATAGGAAAGGTTGTAATTATGGTACATCTACACAATGGGGTACTAATTTGCTATAAAAAAATGACCTCATGAAATTCATAGCACATAGATTAAACTAGAAAATATTATCATTAGTGAGCTGCCCAAATCACAGAAAAATACACGTTATGCACTCACTGATAAGTAGATATTACCCCAAAAGCTTGAATTATCCAAGATATAATACACAGATCACATGAAGCATAAGAAGAAGGATGAACAAAGCACGTATTCTTTACACCTTCTTAAAAGGGGGAACAAAAATATTCATAGGAGAGGATATGGAGGCAAAGTTTGGAGCAGAGACCGAAGGAACGAACAGCCATTCAAAACCTGCCCCACATTTCCCCATATACATACATACATACATACATACATACATATATATATATATATATATATATATCAAAACTAGATATGATTGATGAAGCTAAGAAGTTCATACTAACATGTACTGGATATAGATGTCTCTTGAGAGACACAGCCATATCACATACAGAGGCAAATGCTAGCAGCAAGCTATTGAACTGCAAACAGAAGCTCCCTCCCCATAGGAGGAATTAGGAAAAGGATTGAAAGAACTGAAGGAGCTTGCCACCCCATAGAAACAACAATTCCAACCAACCAGAGCTCCCAGGGACTAAACTACTCTATGGACTGACCCATTGCTCTAGTTGCATATATCACAGAATATGGCATTGTTTGGCACCAATGGAAGAATCTGCCCTTGGTCCTGCCAATGTTGGACCCCCAGTTAGGGTAATGTCGCAGGGGAAGAAGGGGGTGTGGATGGGGATAGGAATACCCTTATAGAAGAAAGGAAAGGCAATAGGATAGGGGGCTTATGACTGGGAAATTGGAAAGGGAATAACACTTAAAATGTAAATTAAAAATATCCAATAAAAGAGAAAAAAGAAAAAAGATTAAACAACATTTTTTAAAAATATTGGAAACGTTAGGATTGTGATTAGGCAGGAAACATATCTTATATACACACATACATATGTACATACATGTATCCATACAGATACACACAGAGACATTTTCTTTGCAATGGAGTTTATAAGAAATCAGGCCTTAATTTTTCTAATTATGTTTTTTAACAAAAGTTTTTACTTTTATATATGATTCAACAAAAGTGAAAAGAAATAGGAAAGATCAATCCATACCCCAGAAATGTAGAGAGGTGTAGATAGTATAAATTTATTTATCACATGAACTGTTTTACTCACCATGTTCAGTTACATATCCTTAATCACAAAAACTAGACAGGAAAAGCGATTGATTTTTTTCAGGTTATTGCCCTCAAGGAAACTCCTTCTGCCTCAATCAGAGTACATCAGCAGGTTTTTTTGACTTAGATTTTCCTATGAAGGAATAAAAAATTATAAATGGGATTATTCTAACAAAAATCACCTAGAAAATTCAACAAACTCAACATTGATAGGAAATATTTTCTCTAGATTTAGGCTGTCTCTGAGGGAGAAACTGTTTTTGCTTTGGTAACAGAGATTAGATTTGAAATGTACAACCTGGCTTTTAGAAACAGAGCTTGTTCTGGGAAAGATAAACATTAGCCTCTGTTCTTGTCAGCAATAGTTGTTGAAAAAAATTCTACAAATGATGCAATATACTGGGTATTGGCATTACTATACACTTATTGATGTGAGCTAACAGATGTATGGCAAATTATTTCCCACAAACATTATCATAGATAGATTCGGGGAATAGAATGAAGGAAACAACTTTTACTTGTGTTTCTGCTTTTTGAGATATGGTTAATCTGCATATCAGACTATCCTGGATCTTATATTGTAGAACAGGCTTGTCCCAAACTGACAGAGATCTTAAAGCATACAACATCCCAAGTGCTGTGATTACATGTGTGTGTCATCATGTCCACCAAGGAAACTTGCCCTAGAAGTCAAGGTATAATGAAAATTCAACTATATATAAATAAAATTAAAAATGGGAAAAATTCACAAAATAAAATATACAACTGGTCTTCAGACAAAATTAAACTAAAAAATAAACAAAACGAAAAGGAAATACTCAATAAAATGATTCCTAATGATAGCCTTACATACCAATAGATTAGTTCCTTGTTCAGTCTTCATCAAAGACGTTTACTCTGGCAGCAGAGGAGAATAGACCCAAAGACCACAATCAGACATTATACAGATACAGTCTAAATGGGAGGCCTCCATTGGGTCCCTTCCCTTGGAGATTGGGAAACCTGATAGGGGACAGGATGGAATGGTTGAAGGAAACAGAGGGGATGGAGAACACCATGAAAAGATGGCCCACCTAATCAACTATGCAAAACTCACATGAGTTCATATAGACTGAAGTGGAAACTACAGGGCCTGCAGAATCTATTCCAGGTCCTCACATATATGTTATGAATATACACTTGGTGTTTGTGAAATTATTAACAATGGGAACAAATGTATTTCAATTCTTTTTCTTGCTCTTGAGACACTTTTCTTATTGAATTTCCTACTTCAGCCTAAATAAAAACATTTCACCTAATCTTATTGTATATGGTTCTGTGATGTTTGGAATCTCTCTTCAGGTTTGGAATCCCTCCTCTTATCTAGAATGAAAAAGAATGGAAAATGTATCTGGGGAATAGTGTTGATGAAGAATATAAGATAAGCAGAGAGGTGAGAGTATGGGTTGGGAGGTATTGTATGAGAGAAATATATATATATATATATATATATTCACTTAATATTGCAAATATAAGTAATAACAATTTTAATGCTGATAATACTAAAATTCATCCCATTACATAGTTTGTTTTTTGATGCTGTCTTTATCTTTTTATTTGTTTTGTTTTGTTTTTTTTTTTTTTTTTTTGTTTTTATTGAGTATTTCCTATTTACATTTCAATTGTTATCTCCTTTCCTTAGTTTCAGGCCAAAACACCCCTAACCCCTCCCTCCCTTCTCGATATGGGTGCCCTCCCCATCCTCCCCCCATCGCCTCCCCGCCAACAGTCA